>NC_086382.1:67067906-67097898 GCF_036588685.1 Mytilus trossulus
ATTATTTTCACCGAAATAAATAAATTGCATAATTTCTTATTTTTTTCAACACAATTACAGCTATACTAGTTTTCTTGAGGTTTAATGTGTAGTTCTGATGTAACATGACACCAGTTGGAGCTTTTGGGGAACTAGTAAGTGGTTAAGGGGTCCTTACTTATTCATTAAGCTCTCATACTGGTCTGAAATAGAGATAGAAATAGGGGTTTCTTTACATTGAATAGACCTTATTTTTGACAAAGAATGTATTTATGATGTTATATCAGCAAGATTAAATGGTTTATTCATTTTCCATGCAAATACCATTAGTTGTTACGATTTTCTGACAGTGAAAAAGGCACAATAAAGGCAAATTGATTATGTAAGGGGACATAATTTAACTTAATGCATACATGAGAAATAGACAAACAGTCAACTTAGAGATGTGTTCTAGTACATGTATTGTCAAACAGATTTTGGAATAATAGTTAACTGCAATCTAAAGACTCTTGTTGTACTATTCTCATAATCTGAAAATGTTTAAAGTAGTATAAGGCATGCTGTAAAATGTGGAATGGACTTTAATACCAGTTTTCATGATTTGGTGCTAAAACTGTTTCTTTCAGTCAGATTAACCATAAACAGAGTTGGCAATCCACTAATTGCTCCTGAATCATCATGTTTGACTTCTGTGTTGATTTGAAACATCATAATATTTGGGTTTTGTTCACTCCTTAAGTAAAAATGGTAAGATGAAAAAAAAGTGAAAATCTGCCAGATGGGGTAGGGATGTAATGATTCATTTTTTTTTGGTAAGAAATGAGTGCAGACAAGTATTCTTTATTGTAATATGTTCCAAAATAAAAAGTCTATGCATCATAGGTGTCATGACTGGTTTCAAGTTTGTTATGTCTTGGTTAAGGGGGATATTTATTTTTACACTAAATCAATAAAGGAACTTTTTTTACCTATGCAATTTGTAAGTTTATCAATACAAAGTTGATAAAGGGCAACTATAATAAAAACAAGCCTTAAATTCCACCCCTGAGAGTAAAAATTGCTGATTCAGCAAATTTTGCATGATCTGTAGGTAATAATGTAAAAATTTACCTAGAAAGTAGAAATTCATTATTTTTATGTAACTTGCACTACATTTTTAATTATAAATGCTCGCTTTGACTTTTCGCAGTGTCTGACACATGTGCAACCACTGAAATTTGAGACGCGACATTCTTTGGTTGCATGTACATCCTATTATTTTCACCGAAATAAATAAATTGCATAATTTCTTATTTTTTTCAACACAATTACAGCTATACTAGTTTTCTTGAGGTTTAATGTGTAGTTCTGATGTAACATGACACCAGTTGGAGCTTTTGGGGAACTAGTAAGTGGTTAAGGGGTCCTTACTTATTCATTAAGCTCTCATACTGGTCTGAAATAGAGATAGAAATAGGGGTTTCTTTACATTGAATAGACCTTATTTTTGACAAAGAATGTATTTATGATGTTATATCAGCAAGATTAAATGGTTTATTCATTTTCCATGCAAATACCATTAGTTGTTACGATTTTCTGACAGTGAAAAAGGCACAATAAAGGCAAATTGATTATGTAAGGGGACATAATTTAACTTAATGCATACATGAGAAATAGACAAACAGTCAACTTAGAGATGTGTTCTAGTACATGTATTGTCAAACAGATTTTGGAATAATAGTTAACTGCAATCTAAAGACTCTTGTTGTACTATTCTCATAATCTGAAAATGTTTAAAGTAGTATAAGGCATGCTGTAAAATGTGGAATGGACTTTAATACCAGTTTTCATGATTTGGTGCTAAAACTGTTTCTTTCAGTCAGATTAACCATAAACAGAGTTGGCAATCCACTAATTGCTCCTGAATCATCATGTTTGACTTCTGTGTTGATTTGAAACATCATATATTTGGGTTTTGTTCACTCCTTAAGTAAAAATGGTAAGATGAAAAAAAAGTGAAAATCTGCCAGATGGGGTAGGGATGTAATGATTCATTTTTTTTTGGTAAGAAATGAGTGCAGACAAGTATTCTTTATTGTAATATGTTCCAAAATAAAAAGTCTATGCATCATAGGTGTCATGACTGGTTTCAAGTTTGTTATGTCTTGGTTAAGGGGGATATTTATTTTTACACTAAATCAATAAAGGAACTTTTTTTACCTATGCAATTTGTAAGTTTATCAATACAAAGTTGATAAAGGGCAACTATAATAAAAACAAGCCTTAAATTCCACCCCTGAGAGTAAAAATTGCTGATTCAGCAAATTTTGCATGATCTGTAGGTAATAATGTAAAAATTTACCTAGAAAGTAGAAATTCATTATTTTTATGTAACTTGCACTACATTTTTAATTATAAATGCTCGCTTTGACTTTTCGCAGTGTCTGACACATGTGCAACCACTGAAATTTGAGACGCGACATTCTTTGGTTGCATGTACATCCTATTATTTTCACCGAAATAAATAAATTGCATAATTTCTTATTTTTTTCAACACAATTACAGCTATACTAGTTTTCTTGAGGTTTAATGTGTAGTTCTGATGTAACATGACACCAGTTGGAGCTTTTGGGGAACTAGTAAGTGGTTAAGGGGTCCTTACTTATTCATTAAGCTCTCATACTGGTCTGAAATAGAGATAGAAATAGGGGTTTCTTTACATTGAATAGACCTTATTTTTGACAAAGAATGTATTTATGATGTTATATCAGCAAGATTAAATGGTTTATTCATTTTCCATGCAAATACCATTAGTTGTTACGATTTTCTGACAGTGAAAAAGGCACAATAAAGGCAAATTGATTATGTAAGGGGACATAATTTAACTTAATGCATACATGAGAAATAGACAAACAGTCAACTTAGAGATGTGTTCTAGTACATGTATTGTCAAACAGATTTTGGAATAATAGTTAACTGCAATCTAAAGACTCTTGTTGTACTATTCTCATAATCTGAAAATGTTTAAAGTAGTATAAGGCATGCTGTAAAATGTGGAATGGACTTTAATACCAGTTTTCATGATTTGGTGCTAAAACTGTTTCTTTCAGTCAGATTAACCATAAACAGAGTTGGCAATCCACTAATTGCTCCTGAATCATCATGTTTGACTTCTGTGTTGATTTGAAACATCATAATATTTGGGTTTTGTTCACTCCTTAAGTAAAAATGGTAAGATGAAAAAAAAGTGAAAATCTGCCAGATGGGGTAGGGATGTAATGATTCATTTTTTTTTGGTAAGAAATGAGTGCAGACAAGTATTCTTTATTGTAATATGTTCCAAAATAAAAAGTCTATGCATCATAGGTGTCATGACTGGTTTCAAGTTTGTTATGTCTTGGTTAAGGGGGATATTTATTTTTACACTAAATCAATAAAGGAACTTTTTTTACCTATGCAATTTGTAAGTTTATCAATACAAAGTTGATAAAGGGCAACTATAATAAAAACAAGCCTTAAATTCCACCCCTGAGAGTAAAAATTGCTGATTCAGCAAATTTTGCATGATCTGTAGGTAATAATGTAAAAATTTACCTAGAAAGTAGAAATTCATTATTTTTATGTAACTTGCACTACATTTTTAATTATAAATGCTCGCTTTGACTTTTCGCAGTGTCTGACACATGTGCAACCACTGAAATTTGAGACGCGACATTCTTTGGTTGCATGTACATCCTATTATTTTCACCGAAATAAATAAATTGCATAATTTCTTATTTTTTTCAACACAATTACAGCTATACTAGTTTTCTTGAGGTTTAATGTGTAGTTCTGATGTAACATGACACCAGTTGGAGCTTTTGGGGAACTAGTAAGTGGTTAAGGGGTCCTTACTTATTCATTAAGCTCTCATACTGGTCTGAAATAGAGATAGAAATAGGGGTTTCTTTACATTGAATAGACCTTATTTTTGACAAAGAATGTATTTATGATGTTATATCAGCAAGATTAAATGGTTTATTCATTTTCCATGCAAATACCATTAGTTGTTACGATTTTCTGACAGTGAAAAAGGCACAATAAAGGCAAATTGATTATGTAAGGGGACATAATTTAACTTAATGCATACATGAGAAATAGACAAACAGTCAACTTAGAGATGTGTTCTAGTACATGTATTGTCAAACAGATTTTGGAATAATAGTTAACTGCAATCTAAAGACTCTTGTTGTACTATTCTCATAATCTGAAAATGTTTAAAGTAGTATAAGGCATGCTGTAAAATGTGGAATGGACTTTAATACCAGTTTTCATGATTTGGTGCTAAAACTGTTTCTTTCAGTCAGATTAACCATAAACAGAGTTGGCAATCCACTAATTGCTCCTGAATCATCATGTTTGACTTCTGTGTTGATTTGAAACATCATAATATTTGGGTTTTGTTCACTCCTTAAGTAAAAATGGTAAGATGAAAAAAAAGTGAAAATCTGCCAGATGGGGTAGGGATGTAATGATTCATTTTTTTTTGGTAAGAAATGAGTGCAGACAAGTATTCTTTATTGTAATATGTTCCAAAATAAAAAGTCTATGCATCATAGGTGTCATGACTGGTTTCAAGTTTGTTATGTCTTGGTTAAGGGGGATATTTATTTTTACACTAAATCAATAAAGGAACTTTTTTTACCTATGCAATTTGTAAGTTTATCAATACAAAGTTGATAAAGGGCAACTATAATAAAAACAAGCCTTAAATTCCACCCCTGAGAGTAAAAATTGCTGATTCAGCAAATTTTGCATGATCTGTAGGTAATAATGTAAAAATTTACCTAGAAAGTAGAAATTCATTATTTTTATGTAACTTGCACTACATTTTTAATTATAAATGCTCGCTTTGACTTTTCGCAGTGTCTGACACATGTGCAACCACTGAAATTTGAGACGCGACATTCTTTGGTTGCATGTACATCCTATTATTTTCACCGAAATAAATAAATTGCATAATTTCTTATTTTTTTCAACACAATTACAGCTATACTAGTTTTCTTGAGGTTTAATGTGTAGTTCTGATGTAACATGACACCAGTTGGAGCTTTTGGGGAACTAGTAAGTGGTTAAGGGGTCCTTACTTATTCATTAAGCTCTCATACTGGTCTGAAATAGAGATAGAAATAGGGGTTTCTTTACATTGAATAGACCTTATTTTTGACAAAGAATGTATTTATGATGTTATATCAGCAAGATTAAATGGTTTATTCATTTTCCATGCAAATACCATTAGTTGTTACGATTTTCTGACAGTGAAAAAGGCACAATAAAGGCAAATTGATTATGTAAGGGGACATAATTTAACTTAATGCATACATGAGAAATAGACAAACAGTCAACTTAGAGATGTGTTCTAGTACATGTATTGTCAAACAGATTTTGGAATAATAGTTAACTGCAATCTAAAGACTCTTGTTGTACTATTCTCATAATCTGAAAATGTTTAAAGTAGTATAAGGCATGCTGTAAAATGTGGAATGGACTTTAATACCAGTTTTCATGATTTGGTGCTAAAACTGTTTCTTTCAGTCAGATTAACCATAAACAGAGTTGGCAATCCACTAATTGCTCCTGAATCATCATGTTTGACTTCTGTGTTGATTTGAAACATCATATATTTGGGTTTTGTTCACTCCTTAAGTAAAAATGGTAAGATGAAAAAAAAGTGAAAATCTGCCAGATGGGGTAGGGATGTAATGATTCATTTTTTTTTGGTAAGAAATGAGTGCAGACAAGTATTCTTTATTGTAATATGTTCCAAAATAAAAAGTCTATGCATCATAGGTGTCATGACTGGTTTCAAGTTTGTTATGTCTTGGTTAAGGGGGATATTTATTTTTACACTAAATCAATAAAGGAACTTTTTTTACCTATGCAATTTGTAAGTTTATCAATACAAAGTTGATAAAGGGCAACTATAATAAAAACAAGCCTTAAATTCCACCCCTGAGAGTAAAAATTGCTGATTCAGCAAATTTTGCATGATCTGTAGGTAATAATGTAAAAATTTACCTAGAAAGTAGAAATTCATTATTTTTATGTAACTTGCACTACATTTTTAATTATAAATGCTCGCTTTGACTTTTCGCAGTGTCTGACACATGTGCAACCACTGAAATTTGAGACGCGACATTCTTTGGTTGCATGTACATCCTATTATTTTCACCGAAATAAATAAATTGCATAATTTCTTATTTTTTTCAACACAATTACAGCTATACTAGTTTTCTTGAGGTTTAATGTGTAGTTCTGATGTAACATGACACCAGTTGGAGCTTTTGGGGAACTAGTAAGTGGTTAAGGGGTCCTTACTTATTCATTAAGCTCTCATACTGGTCTGAAATAGAGATAGAAATAGGGGTTTCTTTACATTGAATAGACCTTATTTTTGACAAAGAATGTATTTATGATGTTATATCAGCAAGATTAAATGGTTTATTCATTTTCCATGCAAATACCATTAGTTGTTACGATTTTCTGACAGTGAAAAAGGCACAATAAAGGCAAATTGATTATGTAAGGGGACATAATTTAACTTAATGCATACATGAGAAATAGACAAACAGTCAACTTAGAGATGTGTTCTAGTACATGTATTGTCAAACAGATTTTGGAATAATAGTTAACTGCAATCTAAAGACTCTTGTTGTACTATTCTCATAATCTGAAAATGTTTAAAGTAGTATAAGGCATGCTGTAAAATGTGGAATGGACTTTAATACCAGTTTTCATGATTTGGTGCTAAAACTGTTTCTTTCAGTCAGATTAACCATAAACAGAGTTGGCAATCCACTAATTGCTCCTGAATCATCATGTTTGACTTCTGTGTTGATTTGAAACATCATAATATTTGGGTTTTGTTCACTCCTTAAGTAAAAATGGTAAGATGAAAAAAAAGTGAAAATCTGCCAGATGGGGTAGGGATGTAATGATTCATTTTTTTTTGGTAAGAAATGAGTGCAGACAAGTATTCTTTATTGTAATATGTTCCAAAATAAAAAGTCTATGCATCATAGGTGTCATGACTGGTTTCAAGTTTGTTATGTCTTGGTTAAGGGGGATATTTATTTTTACACTAAATCAATAAAGGAACTTTTTTTACCTATGCAATTTGTAAGTTTATCAATACAAAGTTGATAAAGGGCAACTATAATAAAAACAAGCCTTAAATTCCACCCCTGAGAGTAAAAATTGCTGATTCAGCAAATTTTGCATGATCTGTAGGTAATAATGTAAAAATTTACCTAGAAAGTAGAAATTCATTATTTTTATGTAACTTGCACTACATTTTTAATTATAAATGCTCGCTTTGACTTTTCGCAGTGTCTGACACATGTGCAACCACTGAAATTTGAGACGCGACATTCTTTGGTTGCATGTACATCCTATTATTTTCACCGAAATAAATAAATTGCATAATTTCTTATTTTTTTCAACACAATTACAGCTATACTAGTTTTCTTGAGGTTTAATGTGTAGTTCTGATGTAACATGACACCAGTTGGAGCTTTTGGGGAACTAGTAAGTGGTTAAGGGGTCCTTACTTATTCATTAAGCTCTCATACTGGTCTGAAATAGAGATAGAAATAGGGGTTTCTTTACATTGAATAGACCTTATTTTTGACAAAGAATGTATTTATGATGTTATATCAGCAAGATTAAATGGTTTATTCATTTTCCATGCAAATACCATTAGTTGTTACGATTTTCTGACAGTGAAAAAGGCACAATAAAGGCAAATTGATTATGTAAGGGGACATAATTTAACTTAATGCATACATGAGAAATAGACAAACAGTCAACTTAGAGATGTGTTCTAGTACATGTATTGTCAAACAGATTTTGGAATAATAGTTAACTGCAATCTAAAGACTCTTGTTGTACTATTCTCATAATCTGAAAATGTTTAAAGTAGTATAAGGCATGCTGTAAAATGTGGAATGGACTTTAATACCAGTTTTCATGATTTGGTGCTAAAACTGTTTCTTTCAGTCAGATTAACCATAAACAGAGTTGGCAATCCACTAATTGCTCCTGAATCATCATGTTTGACTTCTGTGTTGATTTGAAACATCATAATATTTGGGTTTTGTTCACTCCTTAAGTAAAAATGGTAAGATGAAAAAAAAGTGAAAATCTGCCAGATGGGGTAGGGATGTAATGATTCATTTTTTTTTGGTAAGAAATGAGTGCAGACAAGTATTCTTTATTGTAATATGTTCCAAAATAAAAAGTCTATGCATCATAGGTGTCATGACTGGTTTCAAGTTTGTTATGTCTTGGTTAAGGGGGATATTTATTTTTACACTAAATCAATAAAGGAACTTTTTTTACCTATGCAATTTGTAAGTTTATCAATACAAAGTTGATAAAGGGCAACTATAATAAAAACAAGCCTTAAATTCCACCCCTGAGAGTAAAAATTGCTGATTCAGCAAATTTTGCATGATCTGTAGGTAATAATGTAAAAATTTACCTAGAAAGTAGAAATTCATTATTTTTATGTAACTTGCACTACATTTTTAATTATAAATGCTCGCTTTGACTTTTCGCAGTGTCTGACACATGTGCAACCACTGAAATTTGAGACGCGACATTCTTTGGTTGCATGTACATCCTATTATTTTCACCGAAATAAATAAATTGCATAATTTCTTATTTTTTTCAACACAATTACAGCTATACTAGTTTTCTTGAGGTTTAATGTGTAGTTCTGATGTAACATGACACCAGTTGGAGCTTTTGGGGAACTAGTAAGTGGTTAAGGGGTCCTTACTTATTCATTAAGCTCTCATACTGGTCTGAAATAGAGATAGAAATAGGGGTTTCTTTACATTGAATAGACCTTATTTTTGACAAAGAATGTATTTATGATGTTATATCAGCAAGATTAAATGGTTTATTCATTTTCCATGCAAATACCATTAGTTGTTACGATTTTCTGACAGTGAAAAAGGCACAATAAAGGCAAATTGATTATGTAAGGGGACATAATTTAACTTAATGCATACATGAGAAATAGACAAACAGTCAACTTAGAGATGTGTTCTAGTACATGTATTGTCAAACAGATTTTGGAATAATAGTTAACTGCAATCTAAAGACTCTTGTTGTACTATTCTCATAATCTGAAAATGTTTAAAGTAGTATAAGGCATGCTGTAAAATGTGGAATGGACTTTAATACCAGTTTTCATGATTTGGTGCTAAAACTGTTTCTTTCAGTCAGATTAACCATAAACAGAGTTGGCAATCCACTAATTGCTCCTGAATCATCATGTTTGACTTCTGTGTTGATTTGAAACATCATATATTTGGGTTTTGTTCACTCCTTAAGTAAAAATGGTAAGATGAAAAAAAAGTGAAAATCTGCCAGATGGGGTAGGGATGTAATGATTCATTTTTTTTTGGTAAGAAATGAGTGCAGACAAGTATTCTTTATTGTAATATGTTCCAAAATAAAAAGTCTATGCATCATAGGTGTCATGACTGGTTTCAAGTTTGTTATGTCTTGGTTAAGGGGGATATTTATTTTTACACTAAATCAATAAAGGAACTTTTTTTACCTATGCAATTTGTAAGTTTATCAATACAAAGTTGATAAAGGGCAACTATAATAAAAACAAGCCTTAAATTCCACCCCTGAGAGTAAAAATTGCTGATTCAGCAAATTTTGCATGATCTGTAGGTAATAATGTAAAAATTTACCTAGAAAGTAGAAATTCATTATTTTTATGTAACTTGCACTACATTTTTAATTATAAATGCTCGCTTTGACTTTTCGCAGTGTCTGACACATGTGCAACCACTGAAATTTGAGACGCGACATTCTTTGGTTGCATGTACATCCTATTATTTTCACCGAAATAAATAAATTGCATAATTTCTTATTTTTTTCAACACAATTACAGCTATACTAGTTTTCTTGAGGTTTAATGTGTAGTTCTGATGTAACATGACACCAGTTGGAGCTTTTGGGGAACTAGTAAGTGGTTAAGGGGTCCTTACTTATTCATTAAGCTCTCATACTGGTCTGAAATAGAGATAGAAATAGGGGTTTCTTTACATTGAATAGACCTTATTTTTGACAAAGAATGTATTTATGATGTTATATCAGCAAGATTAAATGGTTTATTCATTTTCCATGCAAATACCATTAGTTGTTACGATTTTCTGACAGTGAAAAAGGCACAATAAAGGCAAATTGATTATGTAAGGGGACATAATTTAACTTAATGCATACATGAGAAATAGACAAACAGTCAACTTAGAGATGTGTTCTAGTACATGTATTGTCAAACAGATTTTGGAATAATAGTTAACTGCAATCTAAAGACTCTTGTTGTACTATTCTCATAATCTGAAAATGTTTAAAGTAGTATAAGGCATGCTGTAAAATGTGGAATGGACTTTAATACCAGTTTTCATGATTTGGTGCTAAAACTGTTTCTTTCAGTCAGATTAACCATAAACAGAGTTGGCAATCCACTAATTGCTCCTGAATCATCATGTTTGACTTCTGTGTTGATTTGAAACATCATAATATTTGGGTTTTGTTCACTCCTTAAGTAAAAATGGTAAGATGAAAAAAAAGTGAAAATCTGCCAGATGGGGTAGGGATGTAATGATTCATTTTTTTTTGGTAAGAAATGAGTGCAGACAAGTATTCTTTATTGTAATATGTTCCAAAATAAAAAGTCTATGCATCATAGGTGTCATGACTGGTTTCAAGTTTGTTATGTCTTGGTTAAGGGGGATATTTATTTTTACACTAAATCAATAAAGGAACTTTTTTTACCTATGCAATTTGTAAGTTTATCAATACAAAGTTGATAAAGGGCAACTATAATAAAAACAAGCCTTAAATTCCACCCCTGAGAGTAAAAATTGCTGATTCAGCAAATTTTGCATGATCTGTAGGTAATAATGTAAAAATTTACCTAGAAAGTAGAAATTCATTATTTTTATGTAACTTGCACTACATTTTTAATTATAAATGCTCGCTTTGACTTTTCGCAGTGTCTGACACATGTGCAACCACTGAAATTTGAGACGCGACATTCTTTGGTTGCATGTACATCCTATTATTTTCACCGAAATAAATAAATTGCATAATTTCTTATTTTTTTCAACACAATTACAGCTATACTAGTTTTCTTGAGGTTTAATGTGTAGTTCTGATGTAACATGACACCAGTTGGAGCTTTTGGGGAACTAGTAAGTGGTTAAGGGGTCCTTACTTATTCATTAAGCTCTCATACTGGTCTGAAATAGAGATAGAAATAGGGGTTTCTTTACATTGAATAGACCTTATTTTTGACAAAGAATGTATTTATGATGTTATATCAGCAAGATTAAATGGTTTATTCATTTTCCATGCAAATACCATTAGTTGTTACGATTTTCTGACAGTGAAAAAGGCACAATAAAGGCAAATTGATTATGTAAGGGGACATAATTTAACTTAATGCATACATGAGAAATAGACAAACAGTCAACTTAGAGATGTGTTCTAGTACATGTATTGTCAAACAGATTTTGGAATAATAGTTAACTGCAATCTAAAGACTCTTGTTGTACTATTCTCATAATCTGAAAATGTTTAAAGTAGTATAAGGCATGCTGTAAAATGTGGAATGGACTTTAATACCAGTTTTCATGATTTGGTGCTAAAACTGTTTCTTTCAGTCAGATTAACCATAAACAGAGTTGGCAATCCACTAATTGCTCCTGAATCATCATGTTTGACTTCTGTGTTGATTTGAAACATCATAATATTTGGGTTTTGTTCACTCCTTAAGTAAAAATGGTAAGATGAAAAAAAAGTGAAAATCTGCCAGATGGGGTAGGGATGTAATGATTCATTTTTTTTTGGTAAGAAATGAGTGCAGACAAGTATTCTTTATTGTAATATGTTCCAAAATAAAAAGTCTATGCATCATAGGTGTCATGACTGGTTTCAAGTTTGTTATGTCTTGGTTAAGGGGGATATTTATTTTTACACTAAATCAATAAAGGAACTTTTTTTACCTATGCAATTTGTAAGTTTATCAATACAAAGTTGATAAAGGGCAACTATAATAAAAACAAGCCTTAAATTCCACCCCTGAGAGTAAAAATTGCTGATTCAGCAAATTTTGCATGATCTGTAGGTAATAATGTAAAAATTTACCTAGAAAGTAGAAATTCATTATTTTTATGTAACTTGCACTACATTTTTAATTATAAATGCTCGCTTTGACTTTTCGCAGTGTCTGACACATGTGCAACCACTGAAATTTGAGACGCGACATTCTTTGGTTGCATGTACATCCTATTATTTTCACCGAAATAAATAAATTGCATAATTTCTTATTTTTTTCAACACAATTACAGCTATACTAGTTTTCTTGAGGTTTAATGTGTAGTTCTGATGTAACATGACACCAGTTGGAGCTTTTGGGGAACTAGTAAGTGGTTAAGGGGTCCTTACTTATTCATTAAGCTCTCATACTGGTCTGAAATAGAGATAGAAATAGGGGTTTCTTTACATTGAATAGACCTTATTTTTGACAAAGAATGTATTTATGATGTTATATCAGCAAGATTAAATGGTTTATTCATTTTCCATGCAAATACCATTAGTTGTTACGATTTTCTGACAGTGAAAAAGGCACAATAAAGGCAAATTGATTATGTAAGGGGACATAATTTAACTTAATGCATACATGAGAAATAGACAAACAGTCAACTTAGAGATGTGTTCTAGTACATGTATTGTCAAACAGATTTTGGAATAATAGTTAACTGCAATCTAAAGACTCTTGTTGTACTATTCTCATAATCTGAAAATGTTTAAAGTAGTATAAGGCATGCTGTAAAATGTGGAATGGACTTTAATACCAGTTTTCATGATTTGGTGCTAAAACTGTTTCTTTCAGTAAGATTAACCATAAACAGAGTTGGCAATCCACTAATTGCTCCTGAATCATCATGTTTGACTTCTGTGTTGATTTGAAACATCATATATTTGGGTTTTGTTCACTCCTTAAGTAAAAATGGTAAGATGAAAAAAAAGTGAAAATCTGCCAGATGGGGTAGGGATGTAATGATTCATTTTTTTTTGGTAAGAAATGAGTGCAGACAAGTATTCTTTATTGTAATATGTTCCAAAATAAAAAGTCTATGCATCATAGGTGTCATGACTGGTTTCAAGTTTGTTATGTCTTGGTTAAGGGGGATATTTATTTTTACACTAAATCAATAAAGGAACTTTTTTTACCTATGCAATTTGTAAGTTTATCAATACAAAGTTGATAAAGGGCAACTATAATAAAAACAAGCCTTAAATTCCACCCCTGAGAGTAAAAATTGCTGATTCAGCAAATTTTGCATGATCTGTAGGTAATAATGTAAAAATTTACCTAGAAAGTAGAAATTCATTATTTTTATGTAACTTGCACTACATTTTTAATTATAAATGCTCGCTTTGACTTTTCGCAGTGTCTGACACATGTGCAACCACTGAAATTTGAGACGCGACATTCTTTGGTTGCATGTACATCCTATTATTTTCACCGAAATAAATAAATTGCATAATTTCTTATTTTTTTCAACACAATTACAGCTATACTAGTTTTCTTGAGGTTTAATGTGTAGTTCTGATGTAACATGACACCAGTTGGAGCTTTTGGGGAACTAGTAAGTGGTTAAGGGGTCCTTACTTATTCATTAAGCTCTCATACTGGTCTGAAATAGAGATAGAAATAGGGGTTTCTTTACATTGAATAGACCTTATTTTTGACAAAGAATGTATTTATGATGTTATATCAGCAAGATTAAATGGTTTATTCATTTTCCATGCAAATACCATTAGTTGTTAAGATTTTCTGACAGTGAAAAAGGCACAATAAAGGCAAATTGATTATGTAAGGGGACATAATTTAACTTAATGCATACATGAGAAATAGACAAACAGTCAACTTAGAGATGTGTTCTAGTACATGTATTGTCAAACAGATTTTGGAATAATAGTTAACTGCAATCTAAAGACTCTTGTTGTACTATTCTCATAATCTGAAAATGTTTAAAGTAGTATAAGGCATGCTGTAAAATGTGGAATGGACTTTAATACCAGTTTTCATGATTTGGTGCTAAAACTGTTTCTTTCAGTCAGATTAACCATAAACAGAGTTGGCAATCCACTAATTGCTCCTGAATCATCATGTTTGACTTCTGTGTTGATTTGAAACATCATATATTTGGGTTTTGTTCACTCCTTAAGTAAAAATGGTAAGATGAAAAAAAAGTGAAAATCTGCCAGATGGGGTAGGAATGTAATGATTCATTTTTTTTTGGTAAGAAATGAGTGCAGACAAGTATTCTTTATTGTAATATGTTCCAAAATAAAAAGTCTATGCATCATAGGTGTCATGACTGGTTTCAAGTTTGTTATGTCTTGGTTAAGGGGGATATTTATTTTTACACTAAATCAATAAAGGAACTTTTTTTACCTATGCAATTTGTAAGTTTATCAATACAAAGTTGATAAAGGGCAACTATAATAAAAACAAGCCTTAAATTCCACCCCTGAGAGTAAAAATTGCTGATTCAGCAAATTTTGCATGATCTGTAGGTAATAATGTAAAAATTTACCTAGAAAGTAGAAATTCATTATTTTTATGTAACTTGCACTACATTTTTAATTATAAATGCTCGCTTTGACTTTTCGCAGTGTCTGACACATGTGCAACCACTGAAATTTGAGACGCGACATTCTTTGGTTGCATGTACATCCTATTATTTTCACCGAAATAAATAAATTGCATAATTTCTTATTTTTTTCAACACAATTACAGCTATACTAGTTTTCTTGAGGTTTAATGTGTAGTTCTGATGTAACATGACACCAGTTGGAGCTTTTGGGGAACTAGTAAGTGGTTAAGGGGTCCTTACTTATTCATTAAGCTCTCATACTGGTCTGAAATAGAGATAGAAATAGGGGTTTCTTTACATTGAATAGACCTTATTTTTGACAAAGAATGTATTTATGATGTTATATCAGCAAGATTAAATGGTTTATTCATTTTCCATGCAAATACCATTAGTTGTTAAGATTTTCTGACAGTGAAAAAGGCACAATAAAGGCAAATTGATTATGTAAGGGGACATAATTTAACTTAATGCATACATGAGAAATAGACAAACAGTCAACTTAGAGATGTGTTCTAGTACATGTATTGTCAAACAGATTTTGGAATAATAGTTAACTGCAATCTAAAGACTCTTGTTGTACTATTCTCATAATCTGAAAATGTTTAAAGTAGTATAAGGCATGCTGTAAAATGTGGAATGGACTTTAATACCAGTTTTCATGATTTGGTGCTAAAACTGTTTCTTTCAGTCAGATTAACCATAAACAGAGTTGGCAATCCACTAATTGCTCCTGAATCATCATGTTTGACTTCTGTGTTGATTTGAAACATCATATATTTGGGTTTTGTTCACTCCTTAAGTAAAAATGGTAAGATGAAAAAAAAGTGAAAATCTGCCAGATGGGGTAGGGATGTAATGATTCATTTTTTTTTGGTAAGAAATGAGTGCAGACAAGTATTCTTTATTGTAATATGTTCCAAAATAAAAAGTCTATGCATCATAGGTGTCATGACTGGTTTCAAGTTTGTTATGTCTTGGTTAAGGGGGATATTTATTTTTACACTAAATCAATAAAGGAACTTTTTTTACCTATGCAATTTGTAAGTTTATCAATACAAAGTTGATAAAGGGCAACTATAATAAAAACAAGCCTTAAATTCCACCCCTGAGAGTAAAAATTGCTGATTCAGCAAATTTTGCATGATCTGTAGGTAATAATGTAAAAATTTACCTAGAAAGTAGAAATTCATTATTTTTATGTAACTTGCACTACATTTTTAATTATAAATGCTCGCTTTGAATTTTCGCAGTGTCTGACACATGTGCAACCACTGAAATTTGAGACGCGACATTCTTTGGTTGCATGTACATCCTATTATTTTCACCGAAATAAATAAATTGCATAATTTCTTATTTTTTTCAACACAATTACAGCTATACTAGTTTTCTTGAGGTTTAATGTGTAGTTCTGATGTAACATGACACCAGTTGGAGCTTTTGGGGAACTAGTAAGTGGTTAAGGGGTCCTTACTTATTCATTAAGCTCTCATACTGGTCTGAAATAGAGATAGAAATAGGGGTTTCTTTACATTGAATAGACCTTATTTTTGACAAAGAATGTATTTATGATGTTATATCAGCAAGATTAAATGGTTTATTCATTTTCCATGCAAATACCATTAGTTGTTAAGATTTTCTGACAGTGAAAAAGGCACAATAAAGGCAAATTGATTATGTAAGGGGACATAATTTAACTTAATGCATACATGAGAAATAGACAAACAGTCAACTTAGAGATGTGTTCTAGTACATGTATTGTCAAACAGATTTTGGAATAATAGTTAACTGCAATCTAAAGACTCTTGTTGTACTATTCTCATAATCTGAAAATGTTTAAAGTAGTATAAGGCATGCTGTAAAATGTGGAATGGACTTTAATACCAGTTTTCATGATTTGGTGCTAAAACTGTTTCTTTCAGTCAGATTAACCATAAACAGAGTTGGCAATCCACTAATTGCTCCTGAATCATCATGTTTGACTTCTGTGTTGATTTGAAACATCATATATTTGGGTTTTGTTCACTCCTTAAGTAAAAATGGTAAGATGAAAAAAAAGTGAAAATCTGCCAGATGGGGTAGGGATGTAATGATTCATTTTTTTTTGGTAAGAAATGAGTGCAGACAAGTATTCTTTATTGTAATATGTTCCAAAATAAAAAGTCTATGCATCATAGGTGTCATGACTGGTTTCAAGTTTGTTATGTCTTGGTTAAGGGGGATATTTATTTTTACACTAAATCAATAAAGGAACTTTTTTTACCTATGCAATTTGTAAGTTTATCAATACAAAGTTGATAAAGGGCAACTATAATAAAAACAAGCCTTAAATTCCACCCCTGAGAGTAAAAATTGCTGATTCAGCAAATTTTGCATGATCTGTAGGTAATAATGTAAAAATTTACCTAGAAAGTAGAAATTCATTATTTTTATGTAACTTGCACTACATTTTTAATTATAAATGCTCGCTTTGACTTTTCGCAGTGTCTGACACATGTGCAACCACTGAAATTTGAGACGCGACATTCTTTGGTTGCATGTACATCCTATTATTTTCACCGAAATAAATAAATTGCATAATTTCTTATTTTTTTCAACACAATTACAGCTATACTAGTTTTCTTGAGGTTTAATGTGTAGTTCTGATGTAACATGACACCAGTTGGAGCTTTTGGGGAACTAGTAAGTGGTTAAGGGGTCCTTACTTATTCATTAAGCTCTCATACTGGTCTGAAATAGAGATAGAAATAGGGGTTTCTTTACATTGAATAGACCTTATTTTTGACAAAGAATGTATTTATGATGTTATATCAGCAAGATTAAATGGTTTATTCATTTTCCATGCAAATACCATTAGTTGTTAAGATTTTCTGACAGTGAAAAAGGCACAATAAAGGCAAATTGATTATGTAAGGGGACATAATTTAACTTAATGCATACATGAGAAATAGACAAACAGTCAACTTAGAGATGTGTTCTAGTACATGTATTGTCAAACAGATTTTGGAATAATAGTTAACTGCAATCTAAAGACTCTTGTTGTACTATTCTCATAATCTGAAAATGTTTAAAGTAGTATAAGGCATGCTGTAAAATGTGGAATGGACTTTAATACCAGTTTTCATGATTTGGTGCTAAAACTGTTTCTTTCAGTCAGATTAACCATAAACAGAGTTGGCAATCCACTAATTGCTCCTGAATCATCATGTTTGACTTCTGTGTTGATTTGAAACATCATATATTTGGGTTTTGTTCACTCCTTAAGTAAAAATGGTAAGATGAAAAAAAAGTGAAAATCTGCCAGATGGGGTAGGGATGTAATGATTCATTTTTTTTTGGTAAGAAATGAGTGCAGACAAGTATTCTTTATTGTAATATGTTCCAAAATAAAAAGTCTATGCATCATAGGTGTCATGACTGGTTTCAAGTTTGTTATGTCTTGGTTAAGGGGGATATTTATTTTTACACTAAATCAATAAAGGAACTTTTTTTACCTATGCAATTTGTAAGTTTATCAATACAAAGTTGATAAAGGGCAACTATAATAAAAACAAGCCTTAAATTCCACCCCTGAGAGTAAAAATTGCTGATTCAGCAAATTTTGCATGATCTGTAGGTAATAATGTAAAAATTTACCTAGAAAGTAGAAATTCATTATTTTTATGTAACTTGCACTACATTTTTAATTATAAATGCTCGCTTTGACTTTTCGCAGTGTCTGACACATGTGCAACCACTGAAATTTGAGACGCGACATTCTTTGGTTGCATGTACATCCTATTATTTTCACCGAAATAAATAAATTGCATAATTTCTTATTTTTTTCAACACAATTACAGCTATACTAGTTTTCTTGAGGTTTAATGTGTAGTTCTGATGTAACATGACACCAGTTGGAGCTTTTGGGGAACTAGTAAGTGGTTAAGGGGTCCTTACTTATTCATTAAGCTCTCATACTGGTCTGAAATAGAGATAGAAATAGGGGTTTCTTTACATTGAATAGACCTTATTTTTGACAAAGAATGTATTTATGATGTTATATCAGCAAGATTAAATGGTTTATTCATTTTCCATGCAAATACCATTAGTTGTTACGATTTTCTGACAGTGAAAAAGGCACAATAAAGGCAAATTGATTATGTAAGGGGACATAATTTAACTTAATGCATACATGAGAAATAGACAAACAGTCAACTTAGAGATGTGTTCTAGTACATGTATTGTCAAACAGATTTTGGAATAATAGTTAACTGCAATCTAAAGACTCTTGTTGTACTATTCTCATAATCTGAAAATGTTTAAAGTAGTATAAGGCATGCTGTAAAATGTGGAATGGACTTTAATACCAGTTTTCATGATTTGGTGCTAAAACTGTTTCTTTCAGTCAGATTAACCATAAACAGAGTTGGCAATCCACTAATTGCTCCTGAATCATCATGTTTGACTTCTGTGTTGATTTGAAACATCATAATATTTGGGTTTTGTTCACTCCTTAAGTAAAAATGGTAAGATGAAAAAAAAGTGAAAATCTGCCAGATGGGGTAGGGATGTAATGATTCATTTTTTTTTGGTAAGAAATGAGTGCAGACAAGTATTCTTTATTGTAATATGTTCCAAAATAAAAAGTCTATGCATCATAGGTGTCATGACTGGTTTCAAGTTTGTTATGTCTTGGTTAAGGGGGATATTTATTTTTACACTAAATCAATAAAGGAACTTTTTTTACCTATGCAATTTGTAAGTTTATCAATACAAAGTTGATAAAGGGCAACTATAATAAAAACAAGCCTTAAATTCCACCCCTGAGAGTAAAAATTGCTGATTCAGCAAATTTTGCATGATCTGTAGGTAATAATGTAAAAATTTACCTAGAAAGTAGAAATTCATTATTTTTATGTAACTTGCACTACATTTTTAATTATAAATGCTCGCTTTGACTTTTCGCAGTGTCTGACACATGTGCAACCACTGAAATTTGAGACGCGACATTCTTTGGTTGCATGTACATCCTATTATTTTCACCGAAATAAATAAATTGCATAATTTCTTATTTTTTTCAACACAATTACAGCTATACTAGTTTTCTTGAGGTTTAATGTGTAGTTCTGATGTAACATGACACCAGTTGGAGCTTTTGGGGAACTAGTAAGTGGTTAAGGGGTCCTTACTTATTCATTAAGCTCTCATACTGGTCTGAAATAGAGATAGAAATAGGGGTTTCTTTACATTGAATAGACCTTATTTTTGACAAAGAATGTATTTATGATGTTATATCAGCAAGATTAAATGGTTTATTCATTTTCCATGCAAATACCATTAGTTGTTAAGATTTTCTGACAGTGAAAAAGGCACAATAAAGGCAAATTGATTATGTAAGGGGACATAATTTAACTTAATGCATACATGAGAAATAGACAAACAGTCAACTTAGAGATGTGTTCTAGTACATGTATTGTCAAACAGATTTTGGAATAATAGTTAACTGCAATCTAAAGACTCTTGTTGTACTATTCTCATAATCTGAAAATGTTTAAAGTAGTATAAGGCATGCTGTAAAATGTGGAATGGACTTTAATACCAGTTTTCATGATTTGGTGCTAAAACTGTTTCTTTCAGTCAGATTAACCATAAACAGAGTTGGCAATCCACTAATTGCTCCTGAATCATCATGTTTGACTTCTGTGTTGATTTGAAACATCATATATTTGGGTTTTGTTCACTCCTTAAGTAAAAATGGTAAGATGAAAAAAAAGTGAAAATCTGCCAGATGGGGTAGGGATGTAATGATTCATTTTTTTTTGGTAAGAAATGAGTGCAGACAAGTATTCTTTATTGTAATATGTTCCAAAATAAAAAGTCTATGCATCATAGGTGTCATGACTGGTTTCAAGTTTGTTATGTCTTGGTTAAGGGGGATATTTATTTTTACACTAAATCAATAAAGGAACTTTTTTTACCTATGCAATTTGTAAGTTTATCAATACAAAGTTGATAAAGGGCAACTATAATAAAAACAAGCCTTAAATTCCACCCCTGAGAGTAAAAATTGCTGATTCAGCAAATTTTGCATGATCTGTAGGTAATAATGTAAAAATTTACCTAGAAAGTAGAAATTCATTATTTTTATGTAACTTGCACTACATTTTTAATTATAAATGCTCGCTTTGACTTTTCGCAGTGTCTGACACATGTGCAACCACTGAAATTTGAGACGCGACATTCTTTGGTTGCATGTACATCCTATTATTTTCACCGAAATAAATAAATTGCATAATTTCTTATTTTTTTCAACACAATTACAGCTATACTAGTTTTCTTGAGGTTTAATGTGTAGTTCTGATGTAACATGACACCAGTTGGAGCTTTTGGGGAACTAGTAAGTGGTTAAGGGGTCCTTACTTATTCATTAAGCTCTCATACTGGTCTGAAATAGAGATAGAAATAGGGGTTTCTTTACATTGAATAGACCTTATTTTTGACAAAGAATGTATTTATGATGTTATATCAGCAAGATTAAATGGTTTATTCATTTTCCATGCAAATACCATTAGTTGTTAAGATTTTCTGACAGTGAAAAAGGCACAATAAAGGCAAATTGATTATGTAAGGGGACATAATTTAACTTAATGCATACATGAGAAATAGACAAACAGTCAACTTAGAGATGTGTTCTAGTACATGTATTGTCAAACAGATTTTGGAATAATAGTTAACTGCAATCTAAAGACTCTTGTTGTACTATTCTCATAATCTGAAAATGTTTAAAGTAGTATAAGGCATGCTGTAAAATGTGGAATGGACTTTAATACCAGTTTTCATGATTTGGTGCTAAAACTGTTTCTTTCAGTCAGATTAACCATAAACAGAGTTGGCAATCCACTAATTGCTCCTGAATCATCATGTTTGACTTCTGTGTTGATTTGAAACATCATATATTTGGGTTTTGTTCACTCCTTAAGTAAAAATGGTAAGATGAAAAAAAAGTGAAAATCTGCCAGATGGGGTAGGGATGTAATGATTCATTTTTTTTTGGTAAGAAATGAGTGCAGACAAGTATTCTTTATTGTAATATGTTCCAAAATAAAAAGTCTATGCATCATAGGTGTCATGACTGGTTTCAAGTTTGTTATGTCTTGGTTAAGGGGGATATTTATTTTTACACTAAATCAATAAAGGAACTTTTTTTACCTATGCAATTTGTAAGTTTATCAATACAAAGTTGATAAAGGGCAACTATAATAAAAACAAGCCTTAAATTCCACCCCTGAGAGTAAAAATTGCTGATTCAGCAAATTTTGCATGATCTGTAGGTAATAATGTAAAAATTTACCTAGAAAGTAGAAATTCATTATTTTTATGTAACTTGCACTACATTTTTAATTATAAATGCTCGCTTTGACTTTTCGCAGTGTCTGACACATGTGCAACCACTGAAATTTGAGACGCGACATTCTTTGGTTGCATGTACATCCTATTATTTTCACCGAAATAAATAAATTGCATAATTTCTTATTTTTTTCAACACAATTACAGCTATACTAGTTTTCTTGAGGTTTAATGTGTAGTTCTGATGTAACATGACACCAGTTGGAGCTTTTGGGGAACTAGTAAGTGGTTAAGGGGTCCTTACTTATTCATTAAGCTCTCATACTGGTCTGAAATAGAGATAGAAATAGGGGTTTCTTTACATTGAATAGACCTTATTTTTGACAAAGAATGTATTTATGATGTTATATCAGCAAGATTAAATGGTTTATTCATTTTCCATGCAAATACCATTAGTTGTTACGATTTTCTGACAGTGAAAAAGGCACAATAAAGGCAAATTGATTATGTAAGGGGACATAATTTAACTTAATGCATACATGAGAAATAGACAAACAGTCAACTTAGAGATGTGTTCTAGTACATGTATTGTCAAACAGATTTTGGAATAATAGTTAACTGCAATCTAAAGACTCTTGTTGTACTATTCTCATAATCTGAAAATGTTTAAAGTAGTATAAGGCATGCTGTAAAATGTGGAATGGACTTTAATACCAGTTTTCATGATTTGGTGCTAAAACTGTTTCTTTCAGTCAGATTAACCATAAACAGAGTTGGCAATCCACTAATTGCTCCTGAATCATCATGTTTGACTTCTGTGTTGATTTGAAACATCATAATATTTGGGTTTTGTTCACTCCTTAAGTAAAAATGGTAAGATGAAAAAAAAGTGAAAATCTGCCAGATGGGGTAGGGATGTAATGATTCATTTTTTTTTGGTAAGAAATGAGTGCAGACAAGTATTCTTTATTGTAATATGTTCCAAAATAAAAAGTCTATGCATCATAGGTGTCATGACTGGTTTCAAGTTTGTTATGTCTTGGTTAAGGGGGATATTTATTTTTACACTAAATCAATAAAGGAACTTTTTTTACCTATGCAATTTGTAAGTTTATCAATACAAAGTTGATAAAGGGCAACTATAATAAAAACAAGCCTTAAATTCCACCCCTGAGAGTAAAAATTGCTGATTCAGCAAATTTTGCATGATCTGTAGGTAATAATGTAAAAATTTACCTAGAAAGTAGAAATTCATTATTTTTATGTAACTTGCACTACATTTTTAATTATAAATGCTCGCTTTGACTTTTCGCAGTGTCTGACACATGTGCAACCACTGAAATTTGAGACGCGACATTCTTTGGTTGCATGTACATCCTATTATTTTCACCGAAATAAATAAATTGCATAATTTCTTATTTTTTTCAACACAATTACAGCTATACTAGTTTTCTTGAGGTTTAATGTGTAGTTCTGATGTAACATGACACCAGTTGGAGCTTTTGGGGAACTAGTAAGTGGTTAAGGGGTCCTTACTTATTCATTAAGCTCTCATACTGGTCTGAAATAGAGATAGAAATAGGGGTTTCTTTACATTGAATAGACCTTATTTTTGACAAAGAATGTATTTATGATGTTATATCAGCAAGATTAAATGGTTTATTCATTTTCCATGCAAATACCATTAGTTGTTAAGATTTTCTGACAGTGAAAAAGGCACAATAAAGGCAAATTGATTATGTAAGGGGACATAATTTAACTTAATGCATACATGAGAAATAGACAAACAGTCAACTTAGAGATGTGTTCTAGTACATGTATTGTCAAACAGATTTTGGAATAATAGTTAACTGCAATCTAAAGACTCTTGTTGTACTATTCTCATAATCTGAAAATGTTTAAAGTAGTATAAGGCATGCTGTAAAATGTGGAATGGACTTTAATACCAGTTTTCATGATTTGGTGCTAAAACTGTTTCTTTCAGTCAGATTAACCATAAACAGAGTTGGCAATCCACTAATTGCTCCTGAATCATCATGTTTGACTTCTGTGTTGATTTGAAACATCATATATTTGGGTTTTGTTCACTCCTTAAGTAAAAATGGTAAGATGAAAAAAAAGTGAAAATCTGCCAGATGGGGTAGGGATGTAATGATTCATTTTTTTTTGGTAAGAAATGAGTGCAGACAAGTATTCTTTATTGTAATATGTTCCAAAATAAAAAGTCTATGCATCATAGGTGTCATGACTGGTTTCAAGTTTGTTATGTCTTGGTTAAGGGGGATATTTATTTTTACACTAAATCAATAAAGGAACTTTTTTTACCTATGCAATTTGTAAGTTTATCAATACAAAGTTGATAAAGGGCAACTATAATAAAAACAAGCCTTAAATTCCACCCCTGAGAGTAAAAATTGCTGATTCAGCAAATTTTGCATGATCTGTAGGTAATAATGTAAAAATTTACCTAGAAAGTAGAAATTCATTATTTTTATGTAACTTGCACTACATTTTTAATTATAAATGCTCGCTTTGACTTTTCGCAGTGTCTGACACATGTGCAACCACTGAAATTTGAGACGCGACATTCTTTGGTTGCATGTACATCCTATTATTTTCACCGAAATAAATAAATTGCATAATTTCTTATTTTTTTCAACACAATTACAGCTATACTAGTTTTCTTGAGGTTTAATGTGTAGTTCTGATGTAACATGACACCAGTTGGAGCTTTTGGGGAACTAGTAAGTGGTTAAGGGGTCCTTACTTATTCATTAAGCTCTCATACTGGTCTGAAATAGAGATAGAAATAGGGGTTTCTTTACATTGAATAGACCTTATTTTTGACAAAGAATGTATTTATGATGTTATATCAGCAAGATTAAATGGTTTATTCATTTTCCATGCAAATACCATTAGTTGTTACGATTTTCTGACAGTGAAAAAGGCACAATAAAGGCAAATTGATTATGTAAGGGGACATAATTTAACTTAATGCATACATGAGAAATAGACAAACAGTCAACTTAGAGATGTGTTCTAGTACATGTATTGTCAAACAGATTTTGGAATAATAGTTAACTGCAATCTAAAGACTCTTGTTGTACTATTCTCATAATCTGAAAATGTTTAAAGTAGTATAAGGCATGCTGTAAAATGTGGAATGGACTTTAATACCAGTTTTCATGATTTGGTGCTAAAACTGTTTCTTTCAGTCAGATTAACCATAAACAGAGTTGGCAATCCACTAATTGCTCCTGAATCATCATGTTTGACTTCTGTGTTGATTTGAAACATCATAATATTTGGGTTTTGTTCACTCCTTAAGTAAAAATGGTAAGATGAAAAAAAAGTGAAAATCTGCCAGATGGGGTAGGGATGTAATGATTCATTTTTTTTTGGTAAGAAATGAGTGCAGACAAGTATTCTTTATTGTAATATGTTCCAAAATAAAAAGTCTATGCATCATAGGTGTCATGACTGGTTTCAAGTTTGTTATGTCTTGGTTAAGGGGGATATTTATTTTTACACTAAATCAATAAAGGAACTTTTTTTACCTATGCAATTTGTAAGTTTATCAATACAAAGTTGATAAAGGGCAACTATAATAAAAACAAGCCTTAAATTCCACCCCTGAGAGTAAAAATTGCTGATTCAGCAAATTTTGCATGATCTGTAGGTAATAATGTAAAAATTTACCTAGAAAGTAGAAATTCATTATTTTTATGTAACTTGCACTACATTTTTAATTATAAATGCTCGCTTTGACTTTTCGCAGTGTCTGACACATGTGCAACCACTGAAATTTGAGACGCGACATTCTTTGGTTGCATGTACATCCTATTATTTTCACCGAAATAAATAAATTGCATAATTTCTTATTTTTTTCAACACAATTACAGCTATACTAGTTTTCTTGAGGTTTAATGTGTAGTTCTGATGTAACATGACACCAGTTGGAGCTTTTGGGGAACTAGTAAGTGGTTAAGGGGTCCTTACTTATTCATTAAGCTCTCATACTGGTCTGAAATAGAGATAGAAATAGGGGTTTCTTTACATTGAATAGACCTTATTTTTGACAAAGAATGTATTTATGATGTTATATCAGCAAGATTAAATGGTTTATTCATTTTCCATGCAAATACCATTAGTTGTTAAGATTTTCTGACAGTGAAAAAGGCACAATAAAGGCAAATTGATTATGTAAGGGGACATAATTTAACTTAATGCATACATGAGAAATAGACAAACAGTCAACTTAGAGATGTGTTCTAGTACATGTATTGTCAAACAGATTTTGGAATAATAGTTAACTGCAATCTAAAGACTCTTGTTGTACTATTCTCATAATCTGAAAATGTTTAAAGTAGTATAAGGCATGCTGTAAAATGTGGAATGGACTTTAATACCAGTTTTCATGATTTGGTGCTAAAACTGTTTCTTTCAGTCAGATTAACCATAAACAGAGTTGGCAATCCACTAATTGCTCCTGAATCATCATGTTTGACTTCTGTGTTGATTTGAAACATCATATATTTGGGTTTTGTTCACTCCTTAAGTAAAAATGGTAAGATGAAAAAAAAGTGAAAATCTGCCAGATGGGGTAGGGATGTAATGATTCATTTTTTTTTGGTAAGAAATGAGTGCAGACAAGTATTCTTTATTGTAATATGTTCCAAAATAAAAAGTCTATGCATCATAGGTGTCATGACTGGTTTCAAGTTTGTTATGTCTTGGTTAAGGGGGATATTTATTTTTACACTAAATCAATAAAGGAACTTTTTTTACCTATGCAATTTGTAAGTTTATCAATACAAAGTTGATAAAGGGCAACTATAATAAAAACAAGCCTTAAATTCCACCCCTGAGAGTAAAAATTGCTGATTCAGCAAATTTTGCATGATCTGTAGGTAATAATGTAAAAATTTACCTAGAAAGTAGAAATTCATTATTTTTATGTAACTTGCACTACATTTTTAATTATAAATGCTCGCTTTGACTTTTCGCAGTGTCTGACACATGTGCAACCACTGAAATTTGAGACGCGACATTCTTTGGTTGCATGTACATCCTATTATTTTCACCGAAATAAATAAATTGCATAATTTCTTATTTTTTTCAACACAATTACAGCTATACTAGTTTTCTTGAGGTTTAATGTGTAGTTCTGATGTAACATGACACCAGTTGGAGCTTTTGGGGAACTAGTAAGTGGTTAAGGGGTCCTTACTTATTCATTAAGCTCTCATACTGGTCTGAAATAGAGATAGAAATAGGGGTTTCTTTACATTGAATAGACCTTATTTTTGACAAAGAATGTATTTATGATGTTATATCAGCAAGATTAAATGGTTTATTCATTTTCCATGCAAATACCATTAGTTGTTAAGATTTTCTGACAGTGAAAAAGGCACAATAAAGGCAAATTGATTATGTAAGGGGACATAATTTAACTTAATGCATACATGAGAAATAGACAAACAGTCAACTTAGAGATGTGTTCTAGTACATGTATTGTCAAACAGATTTTGGAATAATAGTTAACTGCAATCTAAAGACTCTTGTTGTACTATTCTCATAATCTGAAAATGTTTAAAGTAGTATAAGGCATGCTGTAAAATGTGGAATGGACTTTAATACCAGTTTTCATGATTTGGTGCTAAAACTGTTTCTTTCAGTCAGATTAACCATAAACAGAGTTGGCAATCCACTAATTGCTCCTGAATCATCATGTTTGACTTCTGTGTTGATTTGAAACATCATATATTTGGGTTTTGTTCACTCCTTAAGTAAAAATGGTAAGATGAAAAAAAAGTGAAAATCTGCCAGATGGGGTAGGGATGTAATGATTCATTTTTTTTTGGTAAGAAATGAGTGCAGACAAGTATTCTTTATTGTAATATGTTCCAAAATAAAAAGTCTATGCATCATAGGTGTCATGACTGGTTTCAAGTTTGTTATGTCTTGGTTAAGGGGGATATTTATTTTTACACTAAATCAATAAAGGAACTTTTTTTACCTATGCAATTTGTAAGTTTATCAATACAAAGTTGATAAAGGGCAACTATAATAAAAACAAGCCTTAAATTCCACCCCTGAGAGTAAAAATTGCTGATTCAGCAAATTTTGCATGATCTGTAGGTAATAATGTAAAAATTTACCTAGAAAGTAGAAATTCATTATTTTTATGTAACTTGCACTACATTTTTAATTATAAATGCTCGCTTTGACTTTTCGCAGTGTCTGACACATGTGCAACCACTGAAATTTGAGACGCGACATTCTTTGGTTGCATGTACATCCTATTATTTTCACCGAAATAAATAAATTGCATAATTTCTTATTTTTTTCAACACAATTACAGCTATACTAGTTTTCTTGAGGTTTAATGTGTAGTTCTGATGTAACATGACACCAGTTGGAGCTTTTGGGGAACTAGTAAGTGGTTAAGGGGTCCTTACTTATTCATTAAGCTCTCATACTGGTCTGAAATAGAGATAGAAATAGGGTTTCTTTACATTGAATAGACCTTATTTTTGACAAAGAATGTATTTATGATGTTATATCAGCAAGATTAAATGGTTTATTCATTTTCCATGCAAATACCATTAGTTGTTAAGATTTTCTGACAGTGAAAAAGGCACAATAAAGGCAAATTGATTATGTAAGGGGACATAATTTAACTTAATGCATACATGAGAAATAGACAAACAGTCAACTTAGAGATGTGTTCTAGTACATGTATTGTCAAACAGATTTTGGAATAATAGTTAACTGCAATCTAAAGACTCTTGTTGTACTATTCTCATAATCTGAAAATGTTTAAAGTAGTATAAGGCATGCTGTAAAATGTGGAATGGACTTTAATACCAGTTTTCATGATTTGGTGCTAAAACTGTTTCTTTCAGTCAGATTAACCATAAACAGAGTTGGCAATCCACTAATTGCTCCTGAATCATCATGTTTGACTTCTGTGTTGATTTGAAACATCATATATTTGGGTTTTGTTCACTCCTTAAGTAAAAATGGTAAGATGAAAAAAAAGTGAAAATCTGCCAGATGGGGTAGGGATGTAATGATTCATTTTTTTTTGGTAAGAAATGAGTGCAGACAAGTATTCTTTATTGTAATATGTTCCAAAATAAAAAGTCTATGCATCATAGGTGTCATGACTGGTTTCAAGTTTGTTATGTCTTGGTTAAGGGGGATATTTATTTTTACACTAAATCAATAAAGGAACTTTTTTTACCTATGCAATTTGTAAGTTTATCAATACAAAGTTGATAAAGGGCAACTATAATAAAAACAAGCCTTAAATTCCACCCCTGAGAGTAAAAATTGCTGATTCAGCAAATTTTGCATGATCTGTAGGTAATAATGTAAAAATTTACCTAGAAAGTAGAAATTCATTATTTTTATGTAACTTGCACTACATTTTTAATTATAAATGCTCGCTTTGACTTTTCGCAGTGTCTGACACATGTGCAACCACTGAAATTTGAGACGCGACATTCTTTGGTTGCATGTACATCCTATTATTTTCACCGAAATAAATAAATTGCATAATTTCTTATTTTTTTCAACACAATTACAGCTATACTAGTTTTCTTGAGGTTTAATGTGTAGTTCTGATGTAACATGACACCAGTTGGAGCTTTTGGGGAACTAGTAAGTGGTTAAGGGGTCCTTACTTATTCATTAAGCTCTCATACTGGTCTGAAATAGAGATAGAAATAGGGGTTTCTTTACATTGAATAGACCTTATTTTTGACAAAGAATGTATTTATGATGTTATATCAGCAAGATTAAATGGTTTATTCATTTTCCATGCAAATACCATTAGTTGTTAAGATTTTCTGACAGTGAAAAAGGCACAATAAAGGCAAATTGATTATGTAAGGGGACATAATTTAACTTAATGCATACATGAGAAATAGACAAACAGTCAACTTAGAGATGTGTTCTAGTACATG